>NW_020272859.1:230241-250514 GCF_003268045.1 Sipha flava | reverse complement strand
CCACTGGATCAATCAATGAATGCAAATGAGTACTCATACTTACGTCCCACAAGCGAAATCACTACAAATCATGCTTATAAAAAGCCAATATTTCACAGAAAATATTTTTTTATAATTGTGCATCAGTACCGAAAGAATTAATAAGAGTTTACCGCAAGCTAGAAATCAAACAACTACAGCTGTGTTCCAAATTCAAGTCTTATAAAAACTGATTATCTATCAGCACAATAAAAAAAAAATGAAAACATTTTTCAGACTTTTTATCTGTTGTGTTGGTGTATTGTACTATTTTATCGATTATTATAGGATAAAATATATATAAAATGACAATAGAATACGTATAAAATATAGCTAGGTAAAATTCCAATAAAAATAAAACATGGAAAATAATTTAAACATTTTTATTTAAATAATTAAATAATGTTAATAGATATTTGCCTGTTATAAACAGTAATTAAAATAAAACTATGGCTTTAATATGAAATTCTTCAGAAGTTGATGAATTATTTATTGTCAAATTTGCAGACAAAGCGGTGTTAACAATGAGTTTCTACTAAATATAGACTGAAATAATTGAATTTAGTAAATCTATTTGGACAAATGATCATTTATAATCAACGGTTTTTATTTTTTTAATATTTGTTACATGACTTTTCTTTGTAAACAATTTTTTAAATTGTCAAACTTCAATAAAATCATTTTTTGTTTAACAAAAATATCAACTACTCGTGTTATTAATGTGTGATGAACATATATTCATATTAAAATCAAAATACTCCACTTGTTTGCATCGGTGTGACAGTATATGCAATATCCATAGACCTTATACTTATACTTATTCCTTATATGAGTATAAGGTCTATTGTAATATCATATTATTATATCACTGTCGAAAATAAAAATTCAATAATAGAGAAAATACAGTCTTACAAAAATAGACAATGTTTTCGGTTAATACGAATTTGTTCGCAATAGTGTATTTAAAATGACCCAAACGCATTTTGATTAAAACCGTTCATGAATTTACATCACTTTATGTCGACATTTTATTAATACTGAAATAAAATAATAAAAATTATATAAAATATAATTCGATGTATTTGATGTACTCCACAGTTGTTTTATGCTTCAAGCAAATAACGTTACCTTTATGATCTTAAGTCCCTCTCTAAGATATTTGTGTTCACTGCACTATTGATGTATAACAATGTGGTTAATTTAAATTAAATTCGTATTACTTATTTCGTAAATACAAGTGTTATTTTTTAAGTCTACGAAAATTTTTATTATTTATTATATCGTAAGTTAAAGAAAAATAATATTTATAGTTATTATTTTTTATTTAAATCTAAAATGTTTAGAGCTTTTATTTGCATTAATATGATTTTTATAAAAACTAAAAGTGCTTTGCCTTACCAAGTAATTAGGTTATAAAGTAAGATATAATTTAATGTTCCATTTACGGTCAAAATTTAAACACCACTGAACTACTTAAAAATATGTATATTTAATGGTAATTTTCTATTTATTAATATTGTAAAATGATTATGGATATATGTTTAGGTAAAATATCTCTCAGTAGTATATTCGATTCTAATCAATAAATATATTTCATTAACATATTTTCCTTACATTTAACTAATATTTAACAACTGTCGATTCAAATTGTGTACTAGATAATTTAATAAAAATATTTCATTCCGTGAAATAAATAAATATTTTATTAATCATAGTATTAACTGCAATATATTGTGAATATATATAATTTTAACTTTTATATCTATACATTAATTACTTTTTTACATTGTGGTCATAACATAAATTTTCAATTATTTATTGTACTTATCCTGTAGGAATATTTTAATTTAAAATATTCAAAATAATTATAATATTTATATTGTCTTTAAAAAACTAAAATATTTATATATATTGCATGAATATAAAAATATCGGTTTGTGTGGGATATCTTTCGGTGAACAGTTATTAAAAATATGTATTGAAATTTTGAACTGTAGATAATGCGAATAAATTTGCTCAACCCAATTAGTTGGGTTTTATATAAGAACGAAGTTAAATTAAATTAACACATACTAATGAAAAAATTGTAACGAGCTTGTGAATACTATTTATCCGAACTCTGTATGCATTTTAGTACTTCTGATTTAAGCGGATGTGTCCAAATTTAAATGATAAAAAAGGTATAAATATGTATGACTTTTTGACCTTTAAAACGAGGTGAATTTCCAGAGTAATATAATTTAAATTGCATACCGTGGTGATACGTTTTGAATAAATTTAAACTTTTTCCAACTTTTCACAAATTTCAACTTTTTCTCGTACACTTTGAACAGACCTTTTCTTTATAATCTTATAAAAACCGCACCATGTTGAACAAATCACTCGGCACGTACAATATTTAGACAAGGGCGTCAAGGTATGGGTAAGGGTGGGTCAAAATATGCAGATGCACCACTTACTTTTAAAATAGTTTTAATTAGCCTGCGCTCTGCTGGCAAATAATGCACGACTATTTTATGATTAAAATTCGATTGTTTTTTAATTTTTATATTAACATTAATCAATATTGGTATTCTATCAATCATGATTATAATTTAAAATTACATGGCTATAAACAAAAATCGTGCTATCAATTAATCGAGTAAAAACTTTACCGATGTATCTTCCATTGATTAAATACACTTAACCCATTGCTAAATTATGGAATAAAAGTACGTGCAGAGCATATACAACGCAAAATCCTTTTAATACGATCACATATATTTATTTAGTTATCACTTAACCAATGTCAATAATATATACAATCGTTGTTTGTCGGGGTTATACGTGTTATTTATTGTTTCAGAAAGTATATGTTTCACTGTTTTTATCTTGTTTTACACCACACGGTAATAACTGATGATAAATCATTAAAATCAGGATAATTTACATTTACGCATATCTGTTTTTATATGGCCAGATGAAATTTCTAAATGACCTGTTTAAAACCTCGCACATCAGAAAAAAAAACGTGAAATAACGCCCCTACCATTAGCTCAATCAGCCCGACTTGACAATACATTTTTTATACATTTAGCCGCAATACAACGAACAGTTTTGTCCATAGTACGTGCCAACGTTCTTGTCCCAACAACGTGCATCAACGTTCCGAAGAAAAATAAGATAATACAAATTCTACAACATTTTGACGTCCGGTTGGGGAGAGGGCAAATAATGGACAATGGACAAGCTGATTTGAAACCGACCGGTGAAATGGCGGTCTGACCAGCCTATCGCTGAGTAACCGGTACATGACGCCATTCTGCCCTCTATTTTTTCCCTTGCAGTTAGGGGACAGTCGGTCGATTGTATGTCCTCGGTGCACAGTGACCATTGACATAGATAACCCCCTCTGTTCCGCCTACTGTGAATATATCTAACATTATAACAGTTACAGTGTTCGGAAAGAACGTCGTCCGGGAACGCACGTTCATGTTTTGTAAACGACATTCGGTTTTTCATGTAGAACGTGAACGTGAACAACGTTTATATTTCTAATAAATTTGACCGATTTTTGGGGCGTTCAAATTTATTTACCATTTTAATTATATATATATATAATAAATATTGATTATAATATGTTTAAATTTAGGTATTAAACATAAAGAAATAAATACCTAATATATTTTGTAAAGGTTCAATTAACACAGAATACAGGTCGGTGATTCCTAAATATAAAATAATAAGATTAAAATGAATGACTAAATGAACGCGTTTATTTCTTTATAGAACTTGATCGTGTTCATTTTAAAAGAAATGAACGTGAACATAAACGAGTTCAATTTTAAGTGAACTACCGTACACTGAACTATTATAATTTCCCACTACTATTTGCATGCTAATGAACACATAATTATTTAAAAATTAAATCGAAATCGAAATCCGAAAATAATTACTCTATCCCAAATCCATATACCTAACTGTTTTTAAAAAAATGATACTACTAAAATTATTTTCTATTGATACAGCAATATTCAATTTTTAATATCTCTACTACATAAATCGTATTTTAACATCTAAAACTTAATAGATATTTTACGAAAGTATATTTAAAAACCAAAATAAAAAAAAAATCACCAGACCCATAAATTTATATTAACTACTCTAACTAAAACAGTTGATATTAAAAACTTTTATTAAGTAATGAAGCTAATGAAATATTTGAAAATTATTTATAGATAGGAAAAATTTTCTAATGGTAAATATTAAGGTTTATATATTATAGATAGTATAACTGATAAAATTAAATGTTATACTCAGTATGTAGTTAATATTATAGTTAAAAAGCTGTATAGTTAATACAGTCAAAACTATACCAATATAACACTACTTATATAAAGCTATGTTTAAATTTCTTGTATGGTAAGTATAAGTAAATATCAATAGTTTTTCTCTTTTGAACTCGAGATATTTAAAAATTCATAAATTTTAACGATGGTAATATACTATAGCATAATATAATAGATTTTATTTAATTTAAATTTATACATCACTTTACAGAAAATGGATACATTCGATGTATGAAGTTGAAATATAAAAATAATATTTTTATTTGATTAAACAGTGCATCAAGATAAAAAACCGTATATATGCTTTTTTGATAGACATTGTCAGAAATATGTATGTCCGTGTATGTAATTGAAAAAAGCATGCGATTTAATCGGATTGGATTTTTGTTAACTTTATAATTACTTAGATTTCTTCTATAAGCTTTGTTACTGAAATACAATTAAAATTATGATTGTAATCGAACTTTGTTTTATTTGTTTAGTAACCGTATAAAAGTCTCAATAATAAAATAACTTATCAAAATAATAGGGTTCGGAGGAAAATCATCTGCAGTTATGGTCTTTTGAGGTTGACAGTCAGACCGGAAACCATATTATCTATGTCCTTCGACATACCTATCAATGAGGAGAATAAATGCAACAAAAGTAAAGAACATTCAATTTAAAAAAAATTAAAAAAATAATTGGTTAGATAATAGTTCCAAGTAGATGTTTTTTGTTGAATTATATTAGTTTTATTAATATGAAGTATAAAAACGATTATAAACCAAAACATTCAAAAAAATTACACTACATAAAGGTTAGGTTATATGAATAAATTTACAAGAATGAACGCCTTAAAAATTAAAAAGTAAATCATCAATATTCGTGAAAATAATGGATTTCATTAAGTTTTCAATAAAAAAAAAAAATAATAAACCAAATATAAAGTTACCTTAATATTAGCTCGCATATCATTTATGGTTTACTAGGTTTAAAATAACTAATTTTACCGAAAAATATTAAGAAATTTAATGAATCGCGTAAATTAAATTCATAATATACATTTTTGTTATTATTGCTGCACGATCTGGATATGGTTAGTGAGCTTAATAAATCATACTTTTAATGATACATATGATTTTGGTTCACTAAAAATTGTTAAACAGAAGTACCTATGGTGAAAACTGAAAAACATTTATATTATACATACATACTTTTGTTCTACATTAAAATAATAACAAATAAAAACTCAAAAAAAAATTATTGAAATTTTAAATATGTTACTTTGTGGATCTAATAATATGCATATCATAATTACATTTTTTACAACAATGTATTTATGCTAGGATATTTTATTTAACTAAAAAATGTTAATGCACATGCATTGAACCATTCATTTCAGTCTTAATCAATACAAATTTTAAATACGGTATTTGAGTATAAAGAAAACAATGCCCAACATAATTTAGCGTATTGGTGCGTTATCTCAATTAACATGTATAACATAGATAAATTATTTAATATTTAAACCACTATACGCCGTTTGAGTACTTGTGAATGAGAACTATTATAATTCATCGATCGGAACGTTAAGAAAAATTTGAAAAAATTAAATTAAATACAATAAGAACTCCCAGGTATGTCGAACCTCAGATAATATAATCGAGTGCATTCTCGTTGTTCTGGAATACATACAGCTACCGTACATACTACTTAAACCATGACAAAACGTCATGATACCATAACTAATTTAAATTGGGTACCTGTCTATGTCTAATTTCCGTTTTTGTTGCGAGTTGTTCGATGAACTGGTGATGTCTAAGTGTCTGATATTATCTTAAAATTATTAATTCTTAATAACACTTTATGGGTGCGTTTACAATAGAATATGTGAGCGTAAAAAATATGACAAGATATATCTAAATAATTTAAACCCGTGCAATGACACTTAAAACATAGTTTATAGATTATTTTGTATAAATATTAAAACATAAAGTGTCAATTATAATACCCGACGTCGTAGGGAGAGCTCTTTTATAGACTATATTCATATAAGAGCTAGGACCGGATTAACCTAGGTGCAAAGGGAGTATTTGTTCCAGGGCGGCAAATTTAGTGGGGCAGCATAAATAAAATAGCCTCAAAAAAATTATTTAAGATCGTCATTAATACAAGAAAAAATGTCCAATTCATCAATTTTATGCACAGAATCTGATTTGGTCGAGGAAATGAAATGAGAAGAACTAACATAAAAACTTGTAACTATTAAATCCATAAAAAAATATAATTAAAGAAAAATAAATAATAATATAATATATATATTTTTTTTATATTATTATATATTATATAATATATACATAGTTATATGGTTAGAGTTTTTTTTTTTTTTTTTAATTGGCGTTAATATTAAAAATTACTTTAATTATTACCTGTTATTTGGAACCAATTTATTAATATTATAATTGTATTTTGTCAGTATTTTCCATTAATTTAAAAAAATTCTTTGCAAAACTTTTCTGTGACATTAAACATATATCTATTTATACTTTTTAGTTTAAGTTAGGAGCGTATTTAGGGGGGTGATATGGGCATTAGAACACTCTCCCCCTCAGTCGTATTTTATGGTATTTCACCAGATTGCAAACTTACAGCGTAATTTGAAGAAACGTTGTATATAACTTGTAGATTTTACATATACTGTCTTAATATAATCGTTTTAATTTATATAATAATTTATATAAATACATGATATTCATTAATGTAATACGGGAAGGGGGAGAGCCCCTCACTTACCATAAGTCTATTAAATTTTAAAACACCTCCTTTAAATGAATCCTGGATACACCAACTGGTTTATATAAATTAATTATTATATTCAATCTATATTTTATAATAGTATTTTATTTTTTTAATTTATATATAGAAACCAGGAATTTTTTTTTTTTTTGTTTCACTTAAACTTTATTTCTTTGAGGTGAAGGGGGGCAAACATTATTTGCTCCAGGGTGGCATCGGCCCTTAATCCGGCACTGTTAAGAGTAATTCAATTAATTCAGTCCGGCTAGAGAAACTATTCTTGAATTTTATGCGTTAAAACTACCACTTAATCATTGGCATGCTATATGACACTATTTCTGTTTTAACATATTTAATAAAATTAATGTTTATAATTTAGTTCATTAGAGTATATTATGTTTAATAATTTTTTGAATTATCTCTTTCTTCTAGGAATTTTATCTCAAAGTCCACGTTATATAAAGATATCTTAAAAAAAAAGGTGAAAAATAACATATATATGTATTTACAATAATATCTGGATATAAATATACAATATTTAATAATAAATATATAAATAACATACCTAATAATATTTAAATGTATCATTATAATATAAACAACACTCTACTTTATTATTTCTATAACCTATTTTGTATATAACATGTTCATTTAAACTTTACTCTCTGTATTTTCTGCAATTGTTGAAACTAATAGTTTATACTAAGGTTCTAAATAAAAAAAAATATAAACAATACATTTTTCTAAACATTTGATATTAAATATATACTAATGTATGTAAAAACAATGTATTTGTCCCTTCATCATTTAAGCCTTATGTTTTGAGCTGAATTAACTTCGTCATTTCATACTCTGCTCTAGTAGAATTCGTAATAGAATATATAGCTTTGAGATTTTAGTTTGTATTATATTATTAAGTAATAATATTAAACCCAAGGAATGGAACCATCTCCCCTTGCAGTCCTTACACTCCAATTTATTTTTCCTGTTTTTGATTACGTACACTACGCAAAAATAATTATTAAAGTAGAAGTTAACAATAAAACAATTAACATTTTTATGTAAATTATACAGAAATAACTTTTATATTGAATATCAACATTAATGTAAGTTTTATTGATAAAACGAATACATTTTAATCTATGTGAATATGTAAACGAAGAAGACGTTTATAATAATTTTCTAAAAGTATTTTTTTTTTTATACGTCATAAAAATTTTATATATATATATTATAAACGATTATGTATGCTATTTGAAACTCTCAGAAAGTTTCTTCTTCTATATCATAAAAATTATACTTTTTTATAACTCACATCAGATCCAATTTATATACACATAACTTCTATAAGTATAGAATCTTGTTCATAAATTCTATCAATGCAAATACACGTATTTATTTTTATTCTTATTTATTACAAATATACGGGTTTCCCCTTTTACATTTAAGTAACAGTAAAATTTAAGAATAGTAGGATATTAAATAATTATAATAATATGAGTAATACATAACAGAAGTAAATATTAAAACAGTATAGGTATTATGATATTACAGTTATATTAGTTATAATATAGTTTATTAACAATATATTAAAACAAATTAATGTCAGATGAGGGGTTCTAAACTCCTATATATCTTACAACTAAGATATCTGATAAAATTTGGTTATTTCGACTTCATTACTTAGCTGGTATTTTCACAAAATTAAATGAAACAAATTTATCGATATAACATGAAATGACCACAGCAAATAACAAAATTCGAGCTTCTTAAAAAAAAGTTAAATTTTGGACAATGTGTTATATAAAATACAATAATATAAAATATTGATAATTATTGTTGTTTCGAATATAAATTTTTGATTTTTGGGGCCTCGCAAAGTTTTTTAGGAACATAAGGGCTCCACGAGCAAAATTGTTTGAGAATGACTAGATTATATTATATAAAAATTAGTACCTATTACCCAATAGTACTTATAAATAATAGTTTGTCTTCTATGTATATTTTATAATATTAGGTATAACCGTCAACATCATATAGATCATAAGCCTATGAGAACTATAGTTAAGTATAACAAATTATAATGCATTGTTGGCCATTATTACTATTATTATTCTTGTTATTACTATTATTGTTATTATTATTAGTATATTACCTATAGAAGTCTTCTAGTAAAATAATCACCTCTGGGCATATCCGAGCTATGCACCCAAACTATTGTTACTCGTGTAAAAGAGTTTATTTGATCATCTATGTACATATTATTAGTTATTCACACAATTTAATCTTGTAGTAGGTACTTCTATTTTGAATATGGCTTGTAATTTATCATAATTAAGTAACAATTTAAGTATAATACCTACTATAATAATATCGTTAATTGTTTTATACATTTTTTAGATCATTATCATTATCACAAAATGAAAAATAATTTTTATTTATCAACTAATGGTTAGACGTAGATTGGTACACGATTAAAGAAATACTTCCAGGCATTATAAATTATTTATTATTATTATTAAATTATTATCTATTATAAATTACATAATTATCTATGTTTTATATAATATTTAAATTTAAAATAAATTCAACATACGATTATAATATATATATATTTTCATAAACGTTGATATATTGCAAGCCGTATTATCAACAGAAAGAGAATCAAAAATAAAAAATATATAAAATTTATTAATTATTGAGCCTACTTTACGCGGAAACAAGTGGTTATTTTGAATTTTCTATTTAAGAAAATGTTTAATAGTAGTAAAATTAAAAAGATTGTTTAAATAATCAATAAATATATAATTTAGTATTCTACGTATATTCTTATAATTTTATTATATATTACTAAGCAAACATTTCTATAAGTAATAAAAGTAAATTTTACAATTAAAAAACAAATTGCATATATATTAAAAATAACTCAAGATATCTAATAAAATTAAATAAATGTTATTCAACTTTTTTATTTGGCAGATAATAATTTTACAGTGGAAAATAATTTACTATTTTGAATAAGATACACTTAACTCAATTTTATTGAATTAGTATATGGAGTATATTGAGAATGATACGAGTGCCGTTAGTGTATGCGTAGGGTTTGTAGAAAATCGAAACGAGTGGAGATTTAGGAGAAGGGTAGCCGACCCAAAATAGCTGAGAGGAAGGTGAAAGAGAAGAAGAATTATATGGAATATATTATGGTCGGAGTAATTTTTTTTTTCATGCATTCCATAGAAATTATATTTTCTTACGCTTTTTATTATATGATATTATTTCTATAAATCGAATTCAATCATACAATAATTGAATACAAATATTCTCGAGTACATTTATTCATATTATTAACAATCCATTAAAATAAAATATCTTCAGACACACTTCACACGATTACGTTTTTCTCTAGTATATATTCCCGTATTATTTATCATATTTCTATTTCCTTTACATAATTTTTATATACAGCAGGTAAACCAATAAAATTATTCCTAATTCAAATTCATATAACTAAATAAAAATTCATTTTTGTAAGGATTATTATTTATTATAGATTCGTAAATCTTCTTTGAACAAATATTCACACTAAATATTTTTTCAATTTCATACAAATTTTTCCTCAATTATATTTTTCTCTCTTGTAAATTATTTATAATTATATAGAAATAATTATGAAACAATATCCTTACTCAATTTGAAATATCTGATTTTTTTGTTTTTTAAATTTACATTATCTAAACGTAAAACTAATTATACAAATTGTTAAATTACAAAGTGCAGACACTAGCTAATTTCACTTTGCTTTATATTCATTGATTATAAAACATAAAAATTGAAATAAATATTAGCTTCCGAATCCGAAGAATATTTTTGAAGACTTAACTTTTTATTTTTATTTAAAAAGATAAAAAAAAATATTTTTTAATACATTAAATTGATTAATAACTTTAGTTTTATGCCTCCGTTTTTCCATCTATAAAACTAATAAAAATAATGCCCTGATTTCTAATATAATTTCATACGTGATGGTTTGAACCGTGATAAATTGTACTACGTGAACGATATAGTATTCGATGGAAACCCGTGAATAAAGCCTTGGATTTCAAGGAAACTCAAACACCACATCGATTTCACCAGATAGTATAGTTTAAAAAACAAATCTGAAATGTAGAAATACTTCAATTACTTTGTTTTTAAATCTTTTAATTTTCAATTATCTACATTCTTAAATTTTATATCATACTTTAAAAATTACCATTTTAAACAAATATTTTATTTGTGTTATAATATTTATAAAAGTACATACTTTTGTTACATATTTAATTTAAATAAATGACTCAGAAATAAATATTAAGTACACACTCAAATGCAATTATCCTATTAGGTATAACAATCTTAAATAAAAATAACACTCATGACTAAATAAATGGATGTCCCGATAAAAGAGCGAATGCAAATGAGCGAAAACCAAATAGGTGAATAATAATTTGAACGAAAACATATAAAACGAAAATATTTTATTATTACTATATTTGAATAAAAATAAAGACATAGAAGATGTTATTTTTAATTATTAACTATTATTTATTGTTTGTAAAAAGTTATTTATTATCGTATATTATGATTACACTTTCAATGAAAAATTATATGCAATACCTCTTAAATAATTAAGAATTTGTATCTTATCATAACTATGAATAATATTTTTTTATTTTTTCTGCCGAATTTTTATGTGTTTTTTTAAAATTATTACAAGTTATTGCAGTCTATACGAACCTCTAATCAAATGACTTATGAAAAATTTAAACAAATAAAATTAATACGATGAAAATGAGAGATATAAGAGCAATGCACATTTTACCAGCTAAATTATAAAATCCACATGCTTTTACTATTTTGATTTACATTCATATTATTATTCACTCATTTAGTCTACTTTTGTTTTCGCTATCATTCGTTCTTTTTATGTAGAACTAAATAAACGGAATATAAAATAGATTTATTTAATTTCGTTTATATTTAAATAATGTAGTGATATAATTTAGAATTAATCAAATGCCAAAAAGTTTATAGAAAAAAAACCAAAACTTCCAATATTATCTATTAATCTTTTCAGGGCTACACATTTACAAAATAATGCAACATTTAAGCGGTTTTTATTCAAATATAATTTCCTATAAAATATTTTAGTTATTCATATTGTTTATTATGATTAATTATAACAAAAATGTGTACGTCTTGAATCAATCACTCATTTTCTGTTCGTGGTGAGTCATTTTGAAATAGTTTGTACACAATATGTTCCAACGCACATATTTCTAACGTCATGTGTCAGGTTAATCGAAGTTTTTGTCGATTGATTCGACAATAGCCGTCAAAAACTTAAATAGGTCTGGCGTACTTTGTCCCCAAAATACCGAGAGAATTGTTTTTTTTTTTTTGTCTGCATACGTTCAAGTAATTATTCCCTAAAAAACATATGAAAAAAAAATACATCGTACCTGGCCCTCCGTGGTAGTTAAACCATTAATCTTAGCAAGGGAGGGTTTTCCTGTGATGTCAATATAGTGAGAGGGAACTATCGCACCGCGGGCTTGTAGGAACTCGAATACACGATATATACCTAACCAGAACGGATCCGGTCCACGTAACAATTCGTAACAACCAATTTGATGCACCAGCTGAAAGCCACTACTGTATTTTTTTCTTCTAGTTCTTTTTTCATTATTATTACTTTTTACTTCACGGTTTCTAGCTCCGAAAAATATCATGGGCAAACACTTCAATATTATTTTAAATATGATTTTCGTTCATTTTTGTAGTTTTAATAACTTTTTGGGTCAATGGATGTGTAACGTGGACGGGTATGACTAGTTAGATATGTGATATTCAGGAAAGGTTTTCTGGTTCTTTTGAACATATTTAACCGTAGCTTATGAATGTGTAGCTTATGGTTTATGATTTATGGTCATATATGTGTGTAGACTAATAATGATGTAACAACCATTACAGATGTTTTTTTTTCAAAGATATTCAAATTTAAATTATACTTATAATTTTATGGCTTTGAAATTCCGAATATATTGTATCAAATTAATAATAATATTTTAATATTTTAATTTTTATTTTTATTTTTTTATTTTTTATTTTTTTTTTTTTTGTAATATTTATTATTTTGCATAATTATTATATAGTGATTGCTATACATATGTAATTGATAAGTTTATTATCATGTGAATTACTCACATTTGCACATGATAGATATAAATATGAAATTGTATGAAATTTAAATACGATTCGTATATATCTAGTTTAACAAATAAGTTTATTTTATAATTCACATTTGTATTATATTTAGGTAAATAAAACATATATATTATTACATTAAATACGATAGAAGTTAAGTATGACATATTATTATACATCTTAAATCGTATATGTAATTAAGTGTGTATATATATCTTAAATAATTAATAATATCTTATGCTACGAATAAATGTATTGAAAATATTGTTTAAATCAAGCTAAGCTCATTGTAGTGAGATACTTGATGATTAAGTGGAGTTATAAAGGCAATTAGTATCAGTTATAAGAATCATAAACAGGAGCGTTCCTACTGTGCAATTATTTTAAATTATTATATCAATGCAATATAAAAATAAATTGTATAACATTACAACCTAAAGCGAATTTACACTATAGTACTGTAAATGGTAGTGTCAATGTTGGTAATTTGTATACTGTATAAAAATGTAATAAAGTAGGGTCTCGATAATCCGAACAAAATCGGGGAAAGGGGTCATTCGGATTACCGATTTGTTCGGATTATCTATGGGTTAATAAAATCATAAATTTTATTGTAATTTAAATTATGAAATTTATTTTTATTTGTATTTATCATGTAAAAACTTATAATTTATAAAGACAATGTATACAAAAAATTATTATAATTCTATATATGTGTATGTATAGATAATATTTACTACCTACATAATATGAACATTATTATTTAAAATATATATTTACTATTATTATGATACACATACATATGTATTAATGTAGCGAAGCGATATTTCTCAAGCTTATTCGGATTACCGCGTATTTTGGATTAGCCTGATTATTGAGACTCTATTATATATCTATTTTGCAACATTATAATAACATAACAAATAAATATTTTCCATCATAATACGAAAAAAAATAAATGCAAAATTTTGGTTTTATATCTGAGATTCGAACTCTCAGGGCCTCATCTACTAATAGAGATCCGCCCATAATCTCAGTGGCATATTTATAAACAATTTTTTGAGGGAAGTGTCATCATACATTTTTTTATAAATCACTATAAAATTGTCAAAATTAAATTGTCATCTGTTTATCTTCTTATTCAAAAATATAATTTTATTAATCATAAACTATATAATAAACTCTAACTTCCTTCTACGAGTATTATTTGCCAATTCGTCAATAACTCTATCGATAGTAATATTTAAATCTGGATGAATCGATAACATGGCAAGGCCATTAAGTATTTTCTTAAACAAAATTCGATCTTCATCCAACTATCTCCACAATTAGTAGACAACAGCAATATAATACAGAATACAATTTATAGAATACAGCAATAGGCCTGTGAAATGTATTTGTTTCGACTTGCACAGTCAAAAACACCAATATTATCGTACCCGGGTTTTATTAGTTTTTATAAAATATAGTTTTATGAAATTAATAAAATTAATAAATTTTAAAACTTTTGCTATATTCGAATTTACAAAACTTTGAACAAACTTCAAATTGATTGAAATTTAAAAATACTCTAGGGGGCTTAAAACCCTTAATTCCTGCTCTATAAACATGCTACTGCCTAATCTTATCTACCTACTTACTTACAAGACATTTTTTTTTTTTTACAAATCAATATTGGAAATCCTACTCGGTGATTAGAAAAAACATAAGTAGATTAGGTACACAATAAAACATTTAATTACAATTGGAACAATTATTCATAATCGATATTGTGTTATAACTGTTTTTTTTTACCCATACGGTTAATACATTAGTTTTGTAATTCAAAATTAAATTCTAATTCAATAAAAATTAAATACCACTTGTTAGAAAAAATTTTATCGATCATTAAAAAAAAAAAAAAAAAAACCGTTATAAACAGTTCATAATTTATATTGTACCATGTATTTGAGTTAATGAACACTATGAATACTTTCTAGACCGTAAGTATTTCAACGATATCTATCAATGGTAGTACTAAAAGGTACATATATTTAGGGTCGCACCTTTTATATTATAACCTATACATTTCGTCGTTTTCATATACATACACAGTATTCTCACGACATAAATGTTCATTTAATTGACCCTATCGGTTGGAGTATTTGTACAATGATATTAACTACAGTGCTTACATACGGTATTATCGTTTTACCCAAAATCAACAAAAAAAAAAATCTGTAAAACAGGAATAGTATGGGAAGATATTATATTGTAAAGAAGCCCCTTTTTTCATAGTACCCACAGGAATATAACCATAACAGCGTATACAAGACGCCCTCCAAAAAATAAAAAGGGTTTAAACTAGTTTTTCGTCATCCCTTTCTCACATATATACGCATCGAGACCGGTACGTGTATGATGGGGTGAGGATTATACATGCGTATACTCCCAGAGGAACATAATTTTTCACGTTCAGTCATTTACGAAAATTGAACACCGAAACATGTAAAATTCAATTTTCCTTATAAAATGAAAACATATTAATCTATAAAGTATAACGAAACCATCTAAATATACATCGTTATATGAGATTCCTAGAAAATGCGTTAAAACACGAACACTTAACATGTGAATGTAATGGAATATAAATAATATTATCAGTATATTATTTAGTTTGTCTTATAACCATTATAATTATACGATAATACATCAAAAGACAAATAATATAATGAATAATAATTTATATCACACGATACATATGAAGAGACGAGTGCCACAGAAAAAACCATTACGTATGTGAACATATACATATATGTTTGTGTGTACATGATGTACGTAATATAACAATAATGCATACACCTACATCCATTTATTATGCATGTGCACAATGTCTTACATTATTGTATAAACTTGTACCTACTTCGTTGGAATACCTCGAATAATGTGAGACAATGGTGTTTAAAAATATACAACATTGCATTCAATAGGAATCATTAGAAATTTAGTGGCATACATTACATTACATAACAACGATTGAACGTAACTATAACGGTATGTATATAAATCCTTTATCAATCATTTTACGGTTTACAATAATAGCAAATAAATAGGCTGTCTGATATTTCAGTGGATAGTCCCACACAGTATTAACGCGATGTACACGTGAACTCAACCCCTACCTCCATCACCGCTTAAAAATCATCCCCTTGGACAGTATCTCTTTAACCTAGTGGTGACATGGAACGTTAGAAATGTGCACTATTAATGCACAATGTGCACCATACAAATCATGCAATACTGATAAAAAAAAAAAAAAATTATTGATAAATCATTATAGCGATAGAAGTGTAGGTAATCATATGTTAACGATATTATACTTATTGTCTTTTTACGAGAATAAAATAACATAAATAAACATTATTATTATTTGCATTTCTAAAAAAAAGTTAATATTACGTATAACTTCTAGTAAAAATGCATACTATACATTTATATGTAAATACATTTTTATAAATATATTGATCTCAATTTTTGAGTAAACCGTTTTTCAATTTATATAATATCACTTTTTTATCCATGAGTGAAATATAATGTGTTTGAGGTGTGGAAATAAACTATATAACATCCATGTACTTCTTTCACTATACTAAACGAGTATACAGCGTATTTAACCTTTCTGCGACTGCTCTAAATGAGATACACATGCGTTATGCATCATATATCATACGAAATAAGATCATCCAGAACCCAGAGAAAACCTTTGGATTGATTTTGAATCTTTCTGATTTTATTTTTGCGTACGACTTAGTTGAATTATTATTTAAAAACTGAACATGAAAATAGGGGTTTGATAAAACTGTAAACACAATATAATATATGGTACGAGTATATAGTTTGATAATAACATAAAATGATCTCCTATAAATATATTCAAAAGTAATATTGTTTTATTCCTATTTTATTGTGAATCGATAATAGTAATCGTGCAAGTACATCTATATTATTAAAAAGTTTAACAAAATGTGTTAAATTATTCCACATTTATTTCAAAACCCGCTGTGTAAATCAAAGAATAAAAAAGAGAATTTTGTTACTCTTAATTATTTAATACAAATACTTTAGATTTCTTTTCAATATATTTTGCATAGTTGCTAGGGTAATTGAAAATATTAAAGCTACAAAAAATATTAGTGTTTTAGTATAAAAATGGAATATTAATAATGGTTATGTTTCAAAAATATAATTATTCAATATGTATATAATAATATTATATTCTATGTACTGATAAGTGCATATTCAGCGAAATTAAGTTACGATTAATTATCACAAAGTTAATCAAAATTATCAATTACACATGTATTTATACTATTTATTATTCGAAATCTGAAATATATATGAATTATTTTAATACAACTATTAGTTTGACTAAAAAATAAGTTTATGAAAGAGTGAAAATTAATATAAAACATTTCGATTTTATTGACTTTGTACCTACCTGACGATGAATTTTTAATTCGAAAATGGTCGTACTTTACAAATATAACAATACTCCATACTAAACATTTGATTATTTATTTATTAATTTATATATTAATATAAAACTTTTGTATTATGAAAAATCAAATTTTATGCATTTACATGATGTTGTTGAAGATGTTTAGAAACACAGCAGATGTTCTGCAGTAGGTATTTATATCAATCCGCATAATATTATTCATAAATATATATATTTGTTTTATTTAATTATGTACATGACATGAGTTTTGGGCTTCATTTATATTACAATTAACGTTATTAAATAAATAAAAATATATAATAAAATAAAGACGACAAAGGGTGAATAGTCTTACGATAATAGTAATTGAAAAAGATGGTAAAAATAATGATAATGGTAATAGTAACTAGAATAAAATCACACCACTATAACAATAACAAGATAGGTACACAAATTTGGTTTGTTTTTGTACATAATTTTTTTCAATTTTATTAATTTGCCAACGTTTTATGATTGAGTTTGTAATGGATAATTCGAAGGATCATGGGTTAATTAATATGGCTATAAAACAATGCTGTGATGTTATATTTCTCTCTTCATCGGACGACAGCAATAAATATGAATATGTAGTACTACGATGCAACTAAAACTACAATACCTTTGATGTTTATTTCAACTACTTTCGATCATTGTGGTGAATGATAAACTGCTGTTGTCACAGCTGTAATGTGAGCGTTTATACGTGCTAACTGGAACAAACACTTAGACGACCGGAGAGACATCGATATCGTGAAAAAATTAAAACCTTTATCTTTATCGAAGTTCTAAATTGGTCATCACAAATGGCTTATGTCGCATCACACTGTAATTGTACGGAGACTACAGCACACATGTGTGACAACAGTCGGAAAGTTCATGTCTTATTATATCGATATCATTACATTAGTAGAACCACAAATTTTATGTGTACTCGGTGTATAATCAACATATTGAATACATAAATTGTACGCAAAACATATTATTTTAGTAAGTATATGTCTATAATTATAATGCGCATCTAACCTTATTTTGTACGCAGAGAGATTCGCTATATTTATGCCTTCGGTTACATTTTCACATTAGATTATTGCGTGATTAAATCGTGTGCAATAATTCAAGTGCTCATGAAAACTGCAGACCCGACAAAACGCTTCTTGCTCGTGTATATTATACGTGGGTACTGGAACGTAATACGTTGCACTTCTTAAACTATATGATATATTTCCGATTTAGTTTTTATTGAGAACACTTCACGAGGTATATGCAGACCCGCGTTGATCCATTTGGCTCCCTGTGTAATACAAATTCGCTGTCCTCTATCCTCAAAATTTCATATCAGAGCACGGTCCAGAGTTTAATTAAATTTCAAAAATGTTATTAAAATTATTTTTAGTTATTGGTTAAAACATGTTTTATATTATGTTTACAGTAAATTATTATAATAGTTTTTTCAGAGATTTGATTTATAAAGCCATTCTCCATTTTTTACTGCCTTTGTTTTTGAACACCTTGCATACCTGGTTAGCACGATTCTGAATATATGTAGTCAAGTATGTTTGATGGAACACGTTTGTAGTACGTACATCCTATACGTGGAATACCCGTTCGCAAGACGTCCGAATGAGTTAGAATTTTCGAAAGTATATAATTTTTTCAATGCATTAATACAAGGCACATCTTCGTTATCGCATATATTATAATCGTAGTACTAAAATATAATATTATATTCTGTGAACGAAATCGATATGATCTAGAGTAATTTTACACGCATTTCTTCATCACGAACACGTATTGAACAGAACAATACGAGTGCGCGCGTGGATTATCGTGATACACACCCGATGGTGACATTTCAGTTATTTCTATAAAAATTATATAACGTAGAACAGTCGGCATGCTCTTATTACAGACTCGGCGAGTCATTTGACCGAAGTGCCGATTAACGTGGGGAGAGGGGAACGTGAAACCAAAAATATAATGATTTGTACTTTGTACACAAATGCCCGTACAGTACACGTCTCGTTTTTCTGAGTTGCAATATGTCAATGGTTCTGTAAAAGACGTATTTACACTTTAATCGTGTACCGACTTTGGAATGGCTAAACTCCGGGCCGCGGCAAATGCATGCAGTTGCCTCCTCCTCAAATGACGCCACTGATGATACACCGTGCATTACACACGTCATCCTGGGCGCGAAAATATTATTAGATAAAATGACGAATACGACACATGTACGCGTGTACCACACGCGATATATGTGTGTACCAGTGTATCCCTCCCGTGAAACCCTTTTCCGTGCACATAACATTCTATTGTTGAACTCATCGTCCGCCGTAGTGGTACTACTACTACTACTACTACTACTACTACTACTACTACTACTACTA